>NC_056725.1:406964507-407012007 GCF_019279795.1 Protopterus annectens | reverse complement strand
GCACTCTGTTTGTAGTTCTGGAACCTCATACAAATATGTAGCTGGCCTGAGTATTCCGGAAAGAATTATTGTAAGAGGTATTGCTACCTGCTGTCTGTAACACTGCTGCCCACACACAGAAAGGATGTCCACCATACAGGAAAGGTAAAGGGACCACGCCCACATGATGTAGGGACTTATAGTAGTGGGTTGCCATGACAGTAGTAATTGGAAGTACTACACAGCATGCTGCATGTGGGTAGCAAGTGGAGGATACTGGCTGGTGCAGAGGCCATCACTTGATCATGTACATCACCTACAAAAGCCATGCTGCAATCTACTCCAAGCAGCTCAATCCATTTACTGGAGGGAGAGAGAGAGAGAGAGAGAGAGAGAGAGAGAGAGAGAGAGAGAGAGAGAGAGAGAGAGAGAAAGAGAAAACAGAAAACAGAAAACAGATCCAGAACCAAAACTGCAACCATATCAAAAACAGAAACAAAGGACGCAGGCTAAGGCCATAGCCAAGGAGAAAACAAAAACTCCTACAAGGACACCATCTGCAACAGACTTCATTCCCACAACAGGCATGTGAAGTATATATGCATTTAATTGACTGTAGTACTTGGTCCATAATATTGGGGTAAATGATGTGGAATGATATATATGTGCCATCAGGTGTTGCTGTTGTAATAATGTTCAGCTGAACAACTGCTATGGACAATAGAGTCTGTCCCTGTGGGTAGTGGGCCATACCCGTCAAATGTGCAGAGCAGCACCAACTGACAAGATGTAAGCCAACATAGTGTATGCTGTGTAATGGAAAGGATGTTTATTACTGTGGTCAAGAGCTGGTGATGGAAATAATGCCATAATGATGGACATGTGGATTCCAGAGCCCACCACTTGTAGAACACTCAGGTTAACATGTATTGTAGCATGCTGAAATGCCACAGGGGTGTAATAGGCTTACCTGCAATCTGGTCCTATACATACCCCCCAATATTAGGCTGTGTCCATATGTGGCACCTGTCTGTGTTGTAGCAAGGCAGAACAGTGCAGCTTTGCAGGAAGGAGAGCTACAGATTTGGGACCTGATGTCTGACTGTACCCCATATATAGGTATGTATATGTGTACATATGTATATTTATATATATATATATATATATATATATATATATATATATATATATATATAAATGTATACGTATGTATATATGTATATATATATATATATATATATATATATATATATATATATATATATATATATATATATATATATATATATATATATATATATATATCCATATATATATATATATATATATATATATATATATATATATATATATATATATATATACAACATAATATCTATCTACAAACACATGCACACATATAGGTATGCAAATACATGTCCCCTATATTGCTACCACAATGCTGCATGTTTGGGTGAGGGAACAGCACACATAGCAATACACGCAGATATATGCAGATGTAAGTGTGTGCAACATGGATGGGTATGTCACATGTGAACCCCTTGTTGGGACCACATTGCCCTTGTCTGTGAAGTAGGGAATGAAAAGATGGGGAAGGATAGCAGGTATATTTGTGGGGGTGGTTCGGCTTGGTAGATATAGAGGATAGCCTACAGGGGTGGTATATGACACATGTGGTGGATAAACACCCTGGATGATGTGTGTGGTCTGCAATGTGGAAGCCCCATGGGCCCCCATATGGAAACAGTGGGAACAAAGCCCCCACGCATTGCTACTCAGAACAGCAGTCCATGGACCTGAAGGTGACTGGCCTGGAGGCTGAGCAGGAGGAGCATGTGGACCCTGTGAATGTGTATTAGGTGCCTCATGGTGCTGTAGCACATCCCACAAGTATCTGTGGAGCCCCCTATGGAACAGACCCTGGATCTGATCTCAGGTGACAGGATCATGTTTGTCTATGCCTCCAGGGGGGGTGGACAACATCCCCTGAGGTGGTTCCACCTGAAGGTAGTGTTGGACAAGTATATGAGGAGGCCCCAGGGTGGGTCCCACATGTGATTTGGCCTGGTAACATGGCCACATGATTTTGGAGGGGTAGTTCTGCTGGCAACTATTCCCTAAACATGCTATTGTGTCACTGTTATAGAACATATGTGGGTAGTAATAGGCTACACAATCCCAGAACATGTCTAGCAGCATGTATAGATATCCCCAATAACACAGAATGACAGCTGTGCAGCAATCACATAGCAAGCATACCTCATGCATATATGGAACCATAGTGGCCCTGACAATGGCATGCAGGTGAAATAGTCCGTAACAGGCTGGCATTGATAGTGTCCACACAGGGAACATGGCTACAAACACATAGCACAAAGTGTGGTACAATACAATATAT
Organism: Protopterus annectens; assembly: GCF_019279795.1. Lineage (NCBI taxonomy): Eukaryota > Metazoa > Chordata > Ceratodontiformes > Protopteridae > Protopterus > Protopterus annectens. The sequence continues at coordinate 407,009,630 of NC_056725.1, read as the reverse complement.
GTCCCAATGGTAGGTAAGCTGTAGCTATACCTATTGAGTTGTGTGAACAGTTTGCTGTCACTGATATGATGGGGGGGGTGACAGAGATGTGTATTAAGAACTATGGTAACCTTGCTGTATGAGTTGCTCAGACCTTTTTCCATCTTTATGTCTTTCAGGCAAGATGTCCCACGGCCATCTACCCACCTATTCAATGGCAGAAAATGAGTTTGTGTTGAACTATCTAATACAGCACTATCCTGTTCTGTTCAGCAGAGCCGCACATAAGCAGCAGGAGCGGACTGCCCTGTGGAACGATCTAGTCCACAGGGTCAATGATGTCGGCCTGCATAACCGCAGTTATGAGGAGGTCCAGCAACATTGTTCTGACCTACTTCACAATGCTCATTGGCTTACTGCTGCAGTCCGGAGGGATCACCTTGCAATGGGGGGGTCATGCCATCCATCTCCCCTGACACTTATTGAGGAGCTCCTCGCCAGCCTCGTGGCACCTGCCTGCCCACACACCCAACAACTTGCAGAGACCATTGTGGAGGTGGGTGCTACCCACACACTCTGGCTGAGGAGCATGCAGAGAAGGCCACAGGGCACATCAGTAGACTATTGTTGCATATGCATCTGCATCTCTACAGATAGATCATGCATATGTGAGATGTCATATATATAGTTTGTTGCTGCATAGTAGCAATAAACAGATGTGCATAAGCAGTAGTATTGTGGACTTTTACTGTTGATGTAATGCTGCACCCACCCTGTAGCAATGCCACAGCTGTGACCACTGACATTGCATCTCTCACAGTCTTATGTAGGTTCCTCTAGTATACCACCAATGCAGCAGCCTATAGCTGGTGAGTATGGTTTATGTTGATGCTTGCCAATACACCGAGCATGTAATGGCTATGGTATAGTCCATGCATGCATCTAGCACACCTACCCATAATGCATGCCGTACATGTTCACGTATTGTTGCTGTTAAATGCACTGCATCACAGTGGTGACCATGATGGGGTATTGGAAGGGTATGTCAGACACCTGCAAGATAACTAACATCCTGTCATTGTGAAATGTGTCCACAGGGATGAACATAATGGTGGGACACATGGCCTACAGTGGGGACATGTGTGAAACATCACCGTTATACAGTGCAACAACACTGTATATACCAGTATTACAATGGCAACTGTTACAAATCTACATTATGGCATAACATAATACTGTGGTCCACATTATTAGCTGGGACTAGGCTGTAACACGTGGTGTTCAGTGTATGGGACACTGCAAACTGACACACATGTGTAGGCCATACTTGTCAAGTATCTGTAAAAAGGCTGAGGTTGGGTTGGTTGTGTCAGCATGACACACCAGTGCCCTGCAGCAGGGATCCTAAGGATGTTAAGAATGGCTATATTTGCACACAGTCAGGTTCAGGAACTATGGCAGACATAACCCTACCCCCACAGCAATAGTGACGGCAGTGTGTGAACATCAAGGGATGTGCCATCAGTAGACCTTGCAATCAGGCAGAGTTGGGGGACATGTGTAGGGCAGACTAACCATACACTGACAAATGCAGGTGGCCCATGCTAATATACCCTTGCCAGGAATAGTGACTGCTGTAGTACACATAACAATACATGCAACAAACCATCATGATAAGGGCATCCACACATATGCACCCATGGAGTGTATGCATTGCGGTCAGCATCTGCACACCTAACACATTTCTTAGACCCTACATGTGAATGTATAAGACATATGTCACATACCAGACTCATGTACTGTTAATATATGCAGTGATGTGGTCCCATGGCAGATAAAGGAAGAGTGCGTCATTTCAATAGGGGTGTGTACACTCCCCATAGCCATGGTATGGTCTGATGGTTGTCAGTGTAATAGTATTGGATTAGTCATACATGCACTGCTGATGTTGAGATCTGTAAACCAGACATCAGGCATTCACAAATGACATCTGTCCACATATCACCCGAGGTATGTGTGGCTGAAAAACATAGGGGCTGTGAACATTAGAGCAGACATAACTAACACAGTAATACACATTCAGCAATGGCTTGTACACCTGTAAGGTTTGGTGCACAGTACATGGCAGGGTGCAGAACAGGTGCACAGCAATACTGTGTACATGGGTGCAGTGTTTTCCAGGGGAAGGGGCATCACCTACTAACATAGCCCATGGACCACACATATGTATACTGTTGCTAGCATGGATTGACTATAGCTGCACTGCATGCTGTTGAGTACCATATGTTATGCATGTTGACAGATGGGTAATGGGAGGACTGTGTGTACTATCTTTGTGCAACCTCACCTGTGTGTGTGTGTGTGTGTGTGTGTGTGTGTGTGTGTGTGTGTGTGTGTGTGTGTGTGTGTGGGGGGGTTATTTTGTCGGTAAGTGCAATCTGATAGAGTGGAGGGGGGTTGATGCATGTAGGTTGTGTGTGTGCATGTGTGTGTGTTTGTGTGAGTGTTCATGTATGCACATGTGTGATTGTGGGGTTGTTCATATGGCAGTACTTCCCTTTGGGATCGTGCCATACATGGACATGGACTGACACATGAGACACCAGGAATACTTGTCTGATATGTAATCACAGAACAGCTGATAGTATAATAAGGTCTGTAGCATGAAACATGCATTGGGAGGGAAAGTAGACACCAGGTATACCCTTAATATTGCAATCAGCAGAGAGGTGAATGACAACCCAAGTATGCAGCACTACAGATGCATTGGGGAATTAGTAGCCAACACCAGGGAGTGTATCCATATATTACAGTTGCCACATCATAGGTTGCTTGAGCAGCAGATCTGGCATGTACTGAGCAATACTTACACATGACACTCCAGTGCGTGACATTATGGAGTGAACATAGTAGCCCCTAACATACAGGGGCCATGCTCACGATGTCTGGACATACACAGGGTGAATACTGAATGACAGCAGTGAGGCCATGTAAAACCTACTCCACTCAGGTCAAGGAGGTAATGGAGTAACAGGTCTTGTGTTGTGATCACTCATCTAGGCCTTTAGAGGAATGATACGTTAATGAGTGGTATTAATGAGTGTATGTTACCAAGTGTGATGAAGGATAGGGAACTTATGTGAATAAACGTGGAACTGTCTGTAAAATCAGGGACAGGTAGGTATTTAGGTGGAATGTGTGTGTGTGTGTGTGTGTGTGTGTGTGTGTGTGTGTGTGTGTGTGTGTGTGTGTGTGTACCATTATGCAATGCTTTACAGGTCTTAAAGTGCATTTCTTGTTTTCCCCCACAAGTGGTGAGGTGGGTCAGGGTCCCTCCTGCATGCAATCTGATGTTGGTGTCCATACAGATACTGAAGATGATGATAGTACTGTTGAGGCACAGGCGGGGTTGTCAGGGGCTGAACCTGCACCATCGTTTGACATCCCCCTCTTAGCCACCCTAACTACGCACACTGTTACAGTGCCTATACATACCCCATCATCAGTGACCATAGCAGAAGGACAGTTGGTGGTTGGTGGCAGTGCACAGGAGAGTGTGTTATCTATGCCTACTGTGTCTGGTCACAGCAGGTATAGCCAGATGTCCAGCAGGGCACCACATAGGCAGATGTACCGGGGTGCTCGTGGTAGGGCCGCTGGTCATCATGCCCCTGGCAGAAATGTCACAACTGGTACCACCAGGTGCATGTTTCAGACTGTCATGGGGGCACAGGCATGTATGGAACTGTGCACCAGACAGAGCAGGAGGCTGCAGAGGGCTGCTCTCACATCTGTAAGTGACATCTTCCATGAACTGTCTGGTGCTCGCCGTGATTATACTGAGGTCATGGATAGACGGTTGGGGTGAGATGGTAGGCCTCATTGACTATTATCCATGCTTGAACATGTGGTGGGAGTGCAGCGACAGCTGTGTGGATGTAGGTCAGCGACACCAACAGCTGATGGTCAACGTGGATGTGCTAGGACACCAAGGCGCTGCTGTAGTGGCAGTACCAGCCCCAACACTGCAGAGGGGGTGCTGTTTCACACTACACCACAGCAGGCCACATGCAAGTAGCCCTGGTCAGTCCCAGGAGGGACCTGGTTCCAACAGACATCTGTCATCATCAGGGGAGAGTAGCACATCAAGGCCTATACCTGGATGTGCCCATGGAACCCCTGGCAGGCACAATCCACTTGTCCATGGCCCGAGGCGGTGAACTGCACACTCTGCCAGGTATGGTCTGCAGCTGTCCAAAAAACACCTGTATAGGGCAGCCACATGGCAGAACGGTGTACATGCATACCCACACACTATACGGATACACCTAGGGCAACCCCATACCCACACACACACCACATCACCACACCCAGTTCAACTAATTACACCCATCACCCACACACATGGTGTCAAACGTATGGCCCACCTTCCATCTCTGGCAAACCAACAACACACCCTGTGCATATGATGATACCGGTGCCACATCCCTGTCATCCATAACATAGATGCATGGACTGGCTAATATGGTTCTGATGTACACAGTGACTGTACTACAGTGTACCAATGTACTGCAGTGTAACATGTTGTCAGGAGTAATGTTTAATGCATACATGTCAGGTAGTGTTGCTGTCCGGCAATGATGCATTATAGCTGTTAACAACACTGGGTGATGTTGGTCTCCATAATGTTATCCATTTGTATCACAGGTATACATGTATCAGCAGGAGGATGGTTGCAGTCATATTCCACAAGGGGTATGGCACTGTGATGACACCATGGCTGTGACATATCCGGGGTACAGTTGAAAACGTCACAGGTCTGTATAACAGTTATTGCCTGTGCTACATGGACAGGTGACCCGCTGGGACATGTATAATCAACAACCTGATGTAGACCCATCCACATACACATACACACACACAGTCTTACTTGGGAACACTGGGACTAGACCCCTACCTAGGTGTGTAGTTCTACTGAAGTGTGTGGCTTTCATTGCACACACCACACAGAGTTTAGGGTGAGGTGTGTTCCAGGTTACATGTTACATGCAGAACATCCGCAGACATGTACAGTATGGTAATGGGGGATGTAATGGTTGTATGTGGACAATACATAGTGTGACATACCATCATATACACATTAACAGACACATAACAGGCAGACACACATCTGAGAGACCTGGGGCTATTGGTGCTAATTAACTTGTCAGTGTGTCCAGTGTGTTACAGGTAGGCTGCACACAGCACATGCATAACTGGGCTGGATTGTGGTATCAGTTACCTGTATGGTTGATGGTGACAGTGGTCACCATACAGTGGTACTTGGGACATATACCGGGTGTACCATGGTGTAATGGCAGTGTACACAGCAACCACATCCCACAGTGGATATTATACTCACTGGAACCCATGATGACACTCTGACATACCCTCCATCACACATTGCCCACGACTGCGATACAACCCATTGTATATCCTAATAGTGATACTACAGGGATATGCATCTAATGCACATGCCACAGGCATAGTAGGATGTTGCATTGTCATACCTCACCTATGGGCAATAACAACACTATCTGTACTACTGTGTGGCAATGCATATTGTAATAGGAGTACGTGGCCTCGGAATGCTGTACCCTACAGATATGCAGCCATGCACACATACTCACAATTGCCAGAACTCAATGGGTATCCCATGCAAATCGACCCATTTGTACATCACTATTGTGCTGGTACTGCAAGGCTCATGTAGCCATTAGGGAGAGGAGCTTAACAGGATACATGTAATGTCTGATACAGTAGCAACCACATCTTACTATGGCAATGGGTGCTTCGGTGGGTGTGAAGGCCCTCATGGTATTCTCAACTACAGGTGTACTAACACACAGACACTGCTATCCTCAGTAATGCACATGTACACATATGTCAGTACTGGGGTGCATTGCTGCATGTAGTCATAGGTGTGTACCTGGCTATTGTCCATGGAGATATGGGTAGTGTAGGGGATGTGTATACAGTGGTATCATGACACCTGCCATGTGCCAGCAGGCAAACTATCGACAGACACCACTGTGGTGACCCTCAGGGTGAGAGTGACATGCATCAGCCAATCCTCTTGGTGCCTCCTGCAAATGGCCACTGAGATGATCCAGTTGACATGCATGCAACATGTATCAGAACACATGGTTATTGTCTGTGATGGAGACCTGTACTCAAGCATGTTCTGTTGACTGTGGTAGTGTAGTGGAGGTACCCGTGGCATGTGGTGCGTACAGGGTGTTGTTTCCTATATGTGCCAGTTATAACACAGCTGGGCAGCCATGTCAGTGTCAGTCAAGCATAAGTTGCCTGTATGTATCTAAGCTGGATACCTGCCATCTGTACATTTGTACAGGGACTGACAGACATCAGCTTGGCAAGTAGCTCTGCAGTAGGATGAATGTGTCGACAGATAGATGTTTGACAACAATACGTATGCTATTAATACATGTTGGAAGTCCTCACTGACATGTGCTGTATAGATGGTAGTCTACAGTTACATTCCACATGTCAGATCATTATCCAGTAGGGGATATATACTGTGACACAGCTCACACACCAGGAACATGACAGTGAGGCCTCAGAGTCCAGCTATGCCTGCAGGTGTGTTTGTTGTCAGTACTACATTTAGCACTCTACTCTTGACTGGGAAAGCACTGTCAACAGTAGTACAACCATGATACACTACATGCCAGTGTGACTGCATGTAACCTGGGTTACTACCCTTGTATGTAACACATTCACATGGATAACAGTGCTGTACAGGTCTTATATACTTGTGTGTCCCAGACATGACACTCACACCCCTTGCTACTGTAATGACAGCACATAGACACATGTATTGTACATGGCATTACATACACTTATTACAGATTTCACTACCCTGCTATGTTATCAGACTGGGATGTGAGCACTGGTTACCAGGGCTGAGCCATGCTTAGCAGATGTCACAGTGTAAGCACCCGTACATTTAACCATAGCTTAGCACCACTTAGCTTTATGCAAACCTGCGCAAATGCACGTAAAGCTGCTCAAAACTGCCTTATCCATTAGCCCTTGTCCTGCCCAGCAACAAAATAAACAGCCCTTGCAGGTATTGAACCCAGGACCCTGTACACTATAGTCACAGCAGGTAACCATTACGCCATGACAGCTGTGAAAACAGTTGTTGTTTTCCAAATATATCTGTCACTACACATATTGAATAGTATTGAACAATTGCTTTGATTTCCATAATTGTGTAGTACTTGTTATTGATATTACTTTTACATCACATATGTTGTTATATCTACATATACACATATCAGATACATGCAGTGAGATACATCTGGGTAGGTTTACACAACCGTGATGTTTACACATGTCAGGGATATGATATATACATATGTTGATATATGTCTACATGTACATACACATATATATTCATACATATGTATGTCTACACATCTCTATAGTGCATCATATATATGGCCATTTGTAGATCTCTTTGTATATATATATATATATATATATATATATATATAATATGTATGCACAGCCTATGTGTACAGATATACCTATTTATGTTGATATATATGTAGATATCCATAACTATATGTGCATATGTATCTATATATCTGTATATTTGTAGACATATATTGCTGTGTATATGTATATATTTGAGTGTTTATATATATCTATATATATGTGTATATATCTATATAGATATATATATATATATATATATATATATATATCCATATAAAGATATGTATATGTATATATCTATATGGATATATATATATATATATATATATATATATATATATATATATATATATATATATATATATATATATATATATGTTTACCCTATGTCCAGAACATGGAGTGGAGTTCTACCTCAGCACCAATAGTCCCAACCTCTTAGTGCAAAGGGATGTCATGTATGTATTGCAGGTATATATGTAGACTGTTGCTATAACAGGGGTTGTCTTAACAGACATGTTGTGTGTGGGAGGTCACATCTGCTTTTGACATGTGTGCCTTTGGCTACTGACAGACATTCTAAGGACATTATAGTACAGTACCACTGCTAGCACAGTAATGATCCTGTGGATTACAGCAGAGATATGACCAATATATGTGGACAGTCTGGCACTCTGTGGTCAGTCCAGGGTTGTACACAAATCCCCTTCACGCAAGACATGTGGACCATGCCTCACAATGTGGATAATAGCCATGTACATGGGTATATTACATAAATACTGGACTACATATGCACACACAGTTTATGCATTCACACACGCCAGTCTGTCCTGACACATAATACCTGGTGGTGCAGAGGTCACATGGCCACATACTACCCAGTAGTTAGTGACATACATCTGTACAGAATCCCACTGCTTTGTCAGAAATACACAGCAGTTGTGGTGGTCTGGCAGCAGTATGTCTTGCAAGTAACTGGACATAGCACACTGGGTAATTACACTAGGCTGCTAGGCATATCACAGAGCACTGTGCAAACTACAGGCAGACTACCACAACATTGGACTACATTTTGTATGGGGGGAATACACATATACCTGCAATTATAGCAGGTTCTACATGCATGTCACAGTACAGAGTAACAGACACCTGTGAGATGGTACATACCCACAAATAATGTGAACACAGCCACAGCCACATATGTTATGCAAGCATTAACCCCGAGTACCTTCTCATGGCGCCTCTGTGCTTAACACCGAGCTCACCATGAGAAGATAGTAATTTGAAGCTGTTACCCCCGAGTACCTTCCACAAGCGTGAGAAACTGGCATCCAGAGTTTTAGCTGAACTTAATGTAAAACACGCTGAAAGGGTAACTGAATGTGTAAATTACCTTATATAGTTACCATTCAATGTGTTTTTACATTAAGGTCACATTAAAGATATTTTAGAAAATCCTGTTTAAAAGTTCGTGATAAAGCAAGTGGTGGCAGCTAATCGGATTCTTGCAATCCAAGCCACCACTTGCGTCACCCCCCCACCCCCAACAGTAATAGAGTTTGTCACTGCAAAGCAGACTTACCCCCATCTAATTTATCGTATCATTGTAGGAATGTTTTCTCATAACCAGGTACAGCAAATCAGGATTAAAAACCTTCACATTATTACTGCAGTCCGGTTAATCAGTTAATAACCTTTATCAATCGTGGTACAATTAATGATGATGTAACCACGGAAACTGAAAAATGTAATGCATATACAGAACATTAGATGAAGAACTGAAGAAACTTTAACTAATAACGTATATTACTTATATAGGTATTTTCTTTTATTAGCCGACTAACTGACAAAAGCTGCAATTCACCCTTACTCACTCATCCTACTAACACCCAGTCAACATACTTGTTTCTTCTTGTGTTACAGGGGAGGGTAAGACAACACAATTTCCTCGGGAGTGTAAGAGAGATAAAAATCAGTATTCCGCTTTGTTGTACGATGCCTCCTCCCAAATTAATCACCATACAGTGCTTCATGGTGCTGATAAACTAAATCGATGCGTAACGAAAAGGTGAAAAAGAAGAGTATACTGTTTTTGAATACGAAGTGCTAAATTGGTACTCCGGGATTTACGGGGGCTAAGGGAGCTAAAGCTTTTCCATTAGTGCCTACCTATCAACTACACTGCTTTTGGCTGTACTGTCTAGTTTTAATCTTTCTCTTTAACACGAAAACTTTGTGGCTGTTAAAATGTAATTGGATAGTGATGATCAGCTCCTTGTCAGCCAAGTACATATGATTACATTACTTAGACCCCATCTCCATGACTAGTCATCGGACTGCTAGAGTGTGACAAGTTGTTCAGAGTGCAACAGTCTTATAATTTTGTTGTAAATTACTTTTACATACTGAAATACATGTTAAATGTATGTGCTTTATTATTGGGGCAAAAAACGTCTAGTTGGTAATGTCAAAATGAGGTGCATGAGAAAACATATGTAATATAGTACCATAATGTAGTTTCCATCAAGGGCATCTCTGTTGGGACATACTATGTTTACTAGGGGTTAAGTATCTAGGTTATAATAATGAAATAAGTTATATTAATAAAAGGCAAAATATATGTAACATGCTCTCATAATATGGTGTTAATAGAGTGTGTGTGTGCGTGTGTGTGTGTGTTTATTATGGTGCATTATTGTTATATTGTCACAGTGCAGTTACAAAGATGTTTGGATATGATGTAATGGTTACATAGATTTATACATGGTACCGACAGGAACATGTCTTTGTTTAACAAGAAGAGTGACAGTCTAGATTTCTGATTTGCTGATCAGGGTTTTAAAGATAGGTGTTGAATAAAAGAATGTCTTATAAATTGGTTGAGTGACTTTAGGAGTGAGCTGGAGGGAGTTGTTTACACATTTTTTTATAATGTTGTCATAGGACAACGTTAAAGTCATACTATCCCTGTGATCAAATGAGAGCATTTTTTTAACATTTATTGTTAATGTTTAGGTTTATTGTGGGTAACTTGACAGCGTACAGCGGTTTATATAAAAATTTGTGTCGAAGCATATGCTTCAGGATTCATTGGAGTCTGTCACAATGTTTATAAGTGATGCAAGTGTTCTAATCGGAATAAATGTTATAGTCGGGGAAAGGTATGCCTTTGAATTTTTTGAGATTTGGTATGTTGGTAACTATATTGGAGAAGGGTTTAATGCCCAAATGATAAAAAGTATGACCTATACAGCACTGCTGTAACAGTAACAGGACTGAGCTCAAAACAAAGGAGATGTCTGGCTGGCATAAAGGATGAGTGTTGAATGAGTATTCATTTTCTTTTAATTTCTCCATGTATTTATGGTGTAGAATATCATGACAAAATATAAGTAATCTTCTGACAAAAATGTTAAGAAAAGTGTAATTAAATTTCATAAATCAGTATTATGTCAGTCTTCAATGGTTGTCAATGTTCCTCAAATTATCTTCTTCTGTGGTTCATATGGAGCTATCTGTAATGATAGCATTCTTAACTATGATTTCAAAATCTTTTTTATTAGCCCTGTCGCTCTTTTGTTCTATGTACTATTAGAGCTGTCTAAGACTTAATTCCACATTGCTGTGCCTTCTGCTTGCATGTCTTGATATTTTAAATATTGTCTCTTAGTACAAAGGACACTATAGTTACTAGGTATAGCTATTGTAATATCTTGAGTGTGTGTGTGATATGGCAGATTCTGGTACCTGACAGACAACTAACTGTGACTTTCTCCTTATACAGCCTGGTGAGAGGCACATCTGTGTGTCTCACAATGGAGTCTCCTATGACTAATATGTTGGGTTTCTGGTGAAGCCTTAGTGGTTGTGAGGCGCAGGTGCATGGACTATGACACTTATTTAAGATTATTTTGTTCTGTCAATGATAGCCTTTGGGGTATAAAGATGAGCATAATTGTTGAAATATTATGATGATTATAGCGTGAGGCTTTTGTGCTTCACTCAACCATTTTTGTTTGTTTGATAAAATGTGATCACTGCTGATTTTTACTGAGGAATTCAATTTATTTGTATTGTAGCCAATGAACAGATAATATTTTGAGGGCAAGATAGTGGCTGGGCTGATGAAAATGGTATCTAACAAAGTGTTTTAAGGTGATAAGACAGACACAGTCATTGCTCATAGGCTATAGCGGGGTCGCTTTGTGGTTCATGATAGGTCCAATATCAATGCAGTGCGTATTCCTTGAAGATATTTATTTTGATTGATGGTCACTGACAGCAAAGCTATACATGCTATAGATGCTTTTTTGGGTGTAACAGAATGACAGTTTTCCATGTAAATGTTACTGAAGGGCCATTTGATGAAATATTTCATTCTGGCACTTGTGCATGCATCATTTTACTCAACAGGTTGCTTGGGAGAATGTTTCATTTGGTGGTTGCACATACTAGCAAATGTTACTGAAGGGTCATTTGTTGAAATGTCTCATTTTGGTAATTGTGCATACCTCTATATTTTACTGAAGGGGTTGCTTGGGTGAATGCCTCATGCTGGTGCATGTGTAGACCTGAACATATTAATGAGGAGGTTGCTTGGGGAAATGCTTCTGCTGTATACTGTAGGCACTAGGTGTAGCAATTTCAATCAGCAGTGCTACTTTTCATCTTTTCATGGACTTCTACATCTGGTTTTCTCGCATCTATCTGTGCACTGTTGGCAGTGGGTGATGCCATGTGATATAAACTTCAACATTTTATATAATGCTTTGTGGCTCATGTTTCCAGTGCTTTTTTCAGATACGTCAATATAATGTTTGCATAATCCCCAATGAACCAGTCTTGCCACATTATTATTCCTTTCAGTATACAGTCCTTCTAACATTAGTATATTGTAGGCAGCAATATGTGACTGTTTCCAATTCTGTTTTACAAAGGAAACATGATTTGACTATTACTTCCTCTATTTTCTGCCAGTACTTGGTTCTGCCAGCCATTTCCCTATGGTTTTGACCTTGTGACGGGAGTGATGTGTGATGTACAATACCTGTAAGTACTAAAGGCTTTGGTACACTGGCTGGACATTGGGATATCTTTGGGAGGAGATCCCTTAGGTTAGGAATTCTACAGTACTGTTATGATAAAATCTAACACAACTATATTTTCTGTGGTGCCACGGCCTAATTTCCCTTAGTCCCTTAGTCACTATGAATACCTCTTTGTGTCTCCCTTCAAAAGTGTCCACTGAACTAGCAAGTCTAACCAAGTGCTTTGAAGGTGAAATGCACGAAAATGTTGACTTGACCACAGCATTTTCTGATGTAGACAAAGAATTGTAATACGAGTTATTCCTCATTACTTGGTACCTTGCTAACAAATAGGTGGGAGGAAGGGCTCAGTAATATATAAGTGTTATACTATTTTACTGAATTACTCAGGTGTTCTCCTTACTGATAATGAGTCTGTGTTACATAACAGCTGCACAAGGTAATATAATGAATGCCTAGTCAACAGGTTATTTGCAGCAATTAACACCTTTGTCTGAGCATGCATAACTTTGCAGTACTGAAAGTAAGGTCATTATCACATTAGCAAAAATACAATCAGTCATTGTCCATGCTGGTGTGAATGACCTGAGACGTATCTCCCTGGACTACATGAAAAGAGACATAGAGGAGCTCTCTGAGCATGTAGCCCAGGCCCTGACCTTGAGTAGCATCTTACCCTCACCAAGAATGATGCCATAATATGAAGACAAGATGATCAATTTCAACAATTGGCTTAAGTATTGGTGTCATTCAAAGGGGATCCAATGTCTGTCAGCCTGGGATGACATGCTCGACAAGCCACGATGCTTCGCTAGGGACGGCTTGCACCTGTCACCCCTGGGCTTTCAGATATTGGCAAAGGCTCTTGCTACCCCCATAGTGCCTTTTTAGGCAAGGCTCAAAAGACAAACCCACCTCCATAGGTATCACACGGGATAAGAAACTAAGAGTAATGCTACTCAATGCCAGAAGTCTAAACCTCAAGATGCATGCACTCGAAACTCTCCTTAGCATGGAGAACATCGATATCTGTGCAGTAGCAGAAACCTGGTTCAAGGCTCCTGAGAGCACCCCAGCACTACCAGGTTATACCTCATACCATGCTTTTCGGCCCCAAAACTTGGACTGAACCACAGAAGGAGGGGGAGTATCAATATTCGTCAAAGATACCCACATCTCCAGGTTGGTGGCACAGCACGAAGCATCAGAGACTATCCATGTGCAACTAACAGTGGGTAAAACTGCCTTCCAGTTTATAGCCTGCTACAGACCACCCTCCCAAACCCAGGAACCCCACTCGGCCTTCCTGAGAACACTGGAAAATATGAAGGTCTCTCCAAACACCATTATATTGGGCGACGTCAACTACCCAAACATAGACTGGGAGCATTACTCTAGCTCCAACAGCCTAGCCCAAAGGTTCCTAGAATTTATAAACTCAAATGCTATGGAACAACTTGTTACCACTCCCACAAGAGGGGAAAACATACTGGACCTGATCATCACCAACATGGGGACTCTATGCTCCAGACCAGAAGTGTATCCCTCACTGGTAAGATCAGACCATAAACTAATCTCACTGGATATTCACATCCCGACCCCACCCTCTGCCCAGAAAACCACAGTGAAAAACTTCTCTAAAGCAAATTTCACACTCCTCAAAACCGAGGTGGAATCCTTCAAAGCCCCTGGGCCTGTGGAAAATACAGCCCAGACCGCAGAATCCTTTATAAACGCATTCTATGAACACCTTCAGGAATGCATGGATCATGCAATCCCAAATAAAACCAAGACCCAATCCTCCAAAGGCAGACATCCTGTCTGGTGGACCCCAGCCATAAACAAACTATACAATAGAAGGAGGAAGCTACTACATGATAGAGCAAAATCCCAAAAGGAAGGCATCTCTGATCAGTATTAGCAAAAACTACGGGCACTCATAAAATCGTCTAAGGCCAGCTTGAGAGAAAAATTGCACAGGACACTAAGGATAATCACAAGGCTTTCTTTAGTTATGTTAGGAACCTGGGTGGGAATTCCCAAATATGCTCAGAATTAGTCCAAAATGACAAAAAATACACCGAACCCACAGACATTGCCAACATCCTAGCTGACAGGTTCAGCGCATCTCCCCCCACCAAAAGGGCAAATATCTATCCCAGCAGAGTGCTGCCCCCCTGACATCTCAGATGCTCAGGTAAGAGCCGCCCTCTCCAAAGCAAAAAACACAGCATCAATGGGACCAGATGGTGTCCCAGGCTGCATCCTACATGAACTCCAAGAAGAGCTAAACCCAAACATAAAACTACTGTTCAGTCTCAGCTTTACTACAGGATATGTACCCAAAGAGTGGCGTACAGCAACAGTGGTCCCTCTACACAAAGGTGGTGCCTCAATGGATCCTGGAAACTTGGTCTGCAAAGCTATGGAAAGGATCATCATGGACCTCATAAATAAAGATATTGGGGACCTACAGACACTGGATCCTACCCAGTTCGGCTTTGTTAAGGGCAGATCCTGCCTCTTAAACCTGGTCGATTTCTATGAAGCAGTCACCAAGGCCATTGACGAGGGGAAGGTGGTCTACACAGCCTACCTGGACCTCGCAAAAGCCTTCGATACAATACCCCTCTTGGGCATTATAGATAAGCTCACCAGCTTAAATATAAACCCCTATGTCACTAGATGGGTTGCAAACTGGCTCAAGGACAGAATCCCCATGGTTAGAATTGCTGGAGCCATGTCAGACTTCAAACCAGTTACAAGTGGCGTCCCACAAGGCTCAGTCCTGGGACCTCTCTTGTTTGGTATATATTTCTCGGAGGTACAGGCCAACATGGAAGGACTGTGGCTGACCAAGTTCGCAGATGACTGCAAACTGGGCGCCATAATCGACTCTCCAGCTGACACAAGCATCCTCCAAAAGGGCCTCATAGAAACAGACAACTGGTGCCAGAGCCATGGCCTCAAGCTAAACGCCAAAAAGTGTATAGTCATCCCCTCTAGCAAAAACAAAGTGCCCACAAATTACCACATAGGTGGTAATCCATTAAGTACAGAAGAAGTAATTAGGGACCTGGGGACCCAAGTTGATAGAAATCTCTCATTTGACAACCACATGGCCAAAGTGGTTAGAAAAACATTTTATATAGCCCACCTAATCATGAAGGGATTCACATCTAGATCAGGGAAGGTCATCATGCCTCTTTACTCATCCCTCATCAGGCCCATAATTGAGTACAATGCCCCTTTTGGGATGTACCTTATCAGACACCTGCAGCAACTGGAAAGACCCCAAAAGTACCTCACCAAGAGGATCAAAGGGCTCAAACAGATGCCATATGCTGCCCGGTTAAAGAAACTCTAGCTCTACTCAGTGGCATACCGCCTGCTCAGAGGCGATCTGTGCCTGACATATAAAGCCATGTCCAACCTGGAATTAATGGACATGCTGCACCTCAGAAAATCCAAATCCCATTGAGCTACGCTCGAGAGACTTGAACCTCAGCACTGAAATAAATAGGACTTGCTGGAGGGACAGATTCATAACCCAGAGGCTCCCTTCACTCTGGAATAAAATCCCAGTCCAGGTTAGGCAGAGTCCCTCATTGACTCTCTTCAAGAGGAATCTTGATGAGTGGATGGAAGATTGTAGGTTTACCCCGGGTATCACTTCTGTGTCACTGTTAGACAGAGGCACAGTATACTAACCTCGAAAAAGGGCATAGCAAAATTAATTTAAAATGGGTGGCGAAAGTCAAACACACTCTGGCTAGGCTTATAAATGCCCTAGGGCAGATAGCCTAGTATGAACCTATGAACCTATGAATAAGTGCAGTTACAATATAGCCGTGAGTCATTATCACTTTTCTGGTAAAAGTCTCAGCTGCTGTAACTGTTATTCACATAAGTAGAAGTTAACACTTTGATGAATGCACAAACCAGATTGTGTTTTTTCCCTGCTTGTAGTTATTGCCAGCCACCCCCTCCATTCTTCATGAACTAGCTATTCTCCAAAACTCCTGATGTTTTTTTCCAATATATATATATATATATATATATATATATATATATATATATATATATATAGATATCTGTGCATATAGGTGTGAATATCGATATTTATGTATGTACATAATGTACTTGCACATACATACATATACACATGAATGTCAGTATGGCAGTGGCCTCTCTTGGGAGATAGGGTGATGCATCTGCATACATTGTCTGTAGTTCATTTAGAGGGGATTTACATAGGTTCATAGGTAGGTACCGGGCTATCTGCCCAAAGCCATTTATAAGCCTAGCCAGAATGTGTTGGCTTTCACCTTCCCCTTAGATTAGTTCCCTGTGCCTCTGTCCAGCAGATGCACTGACGTGATCCCTGGAGTAAACTTTCTGTTTCTCATCCACTCTTCAAGGTTTCTTTTGAAGAGTGTTAGCAAGGAGCTCTGCCTAATGTAGATTGGAATCTTGTTTCAAAGCATGGGAAGTCTCTGGAACAGGAATCTATCCCTTCAGCATGTCCTATTTATTGTTGTGGTGAGGTTTAGATCCCTAGAGCGTGTGGCTTGAGGGGATATGGTTTTTGTTAGGTGGAGCATGTCCATGAATTCTGGATTGGACATGGCCTTGTATGTCAGGCAGAGATCACCTCTGAGTAGGCGGTATGCAACCGAGTATAGCTGGAGTTTCTTTAGTCGAGCTGCATAGGGAATCTGTTTGAGGCCAGTGATCCTCTTGGTGAGGTACTTCTGTGGTCTTTCCAGCTGTTGTAGGTGTCTTGTAAGGTACATCCCAAATGGGGCGTTGTACTTTATGATGGGTCTGATGAGTGATGAGTAGAGGGGCACAATGACCTCTTTTGATCTGGATGCATACCCTTTTGTGATTAGGTGGGCCATGTAAAAGGATTTTCTAGCCACTTTGGCAATGTGAATATCAAAGTTGAGATTACTATCTACTTGGGTCCCCAGATCCCTTATTACGTCTTCTGTATATATGGGACTACCACCTATGTGGCAGTTTGTGGGTACTTTGTTTTTTCCAAAGGGGATGACTATGCACTTTTTGGCATTTAGCTTGAGGCCATGATTTTGACACCAGGTATCCGTCTCAGTGAGACCCTTTTGGAGGATGTCTGTGTCAGCTGGAGAGTCAATTATAGCCCCTAGTTTGCAGTCGTCTGTGAACTTGGTCAGTCATAGTCCTCCTGTGCTTGCCTGTATATCTGAGAAGTATATGCCGAACAGGAGGGGTCCTAGGACTGAGCCCTGGGGAATGCCACTTGTAACTGGTTTAGTAGCCAGTTTAGAGTCAGACCTAGCTCCCACAACTCTCATCATGTGGGTTCTGTCTTTGAGCCAGTTGACAACCCATCTTATGACGTAGGGGTTTATGTTCAGGCTGGTGAGCTTGTCTATAATACTAGAATGTGGAATGGTGTTGAAGGCCTTTGCAAGGTCTAGGTAGGCTGTGTGCACCATCTTTCCCTCATCTATCACCTTGGTAACTGTCTCAAAGAAGTCCACCAGGTGTAGGAGGAATGATCTGCCCTTAAAAACGCTGAACTGGGTAGGGTCTAGTGTTTGGAGGTTACCAATGTCTCTGTTAATGAGTTCCATGATGATGCGCTCCATAGCCTTGCAGACCAAGCTAGTCAGGCTTATAGGGCAATAGTTCCCGGGGTCTGTTTTGGCTCCACCTTTGTGGAGTGGAATAACCATTGCTGTGCACCACTCTATGGGTACATAGCCTGTGGAGAGGCTGAGTTTAAACAGGTGCTTAGGTGCGGGGTTAGTTTATCTTTGAGCTTGGTGGTCCTTACCTTGCTTTTTCTCTTTACATGTACCCATTCAGCAGTATGTTGGCTACACCAAGAATGTGTATATTTACAATCATATGTGTCTACATGGTAAAACAACTGCTTCTGAATGTTGTACACATGTACATATATCAGTTTTGTTAGGACTCAGGTTATGGAAATTATGATTTTTTCATATTTTGGTAAATAATTTTGCAAGGGAGCATGTCAGTGTGCCAAGTATTACCTCATTTTGAAGACAGTATTGATAGTTCCAACATGGTAAAAGAATTGTGTCTGTATGTTGTACGCATGTGCAGATATCAAAGTTTGTTTTGGACTTAGGTTATGGAAAGTATGATTTTTTTCATATTCTGGTAAATAACTTTGCAAGGGAGCATCTGAATGTGCTAAGTAATACCTAATTTTGAAGACAGTATTGCTAGTTCTAACATGGTAAAATAATGGTGCCTGTATGTTGTACACATATGCAGATATCAAAGTTTGTTTCAGACTTAGGTTATGGAAATCATGATTTTTTTTAAATATTTTGGTAAATAACTTTGCAAGGGAGCATCTGAATGTGTTAATACCTCATTTTGAAGACAGTATTGAAAATTCCAACATAGTAAAAGAATTGTGCCTGTATGGTCTACACATGTGCAGATATCAAAGTTTGTTTCAGACTTAGGTTATGGAAATTATGATTTTTTTCATATTTTGGTAAATAACTTTGCAAGGGAGCATGTCAGTGTGCCAAGTAATACCTCATTTTGAAGACAGTGTTACTCCTTACAACTTGGTAAAAGAACTGTGTCTGTGCATTGTACACATTTACAGATATCACAGTTTGTTTAGTCTTCTACGATTATGAAAATTATGCATTTACAATACTTCTCATTATTATGCCCATATCTTTGCTAGGGAGAATGGTGATCACACAAATGATGCATCATTTTGAAGCTGACATTCAGATGCACAACTTCTACACTGATATGTAGGCTCTGTCTGTTACAGGTGATGAGGTATTATGCTTTGTTTATTTATCAATTATGAGAGATAATATATTCATCATATTTCTGTGAATATCTCAAGAAAGGAGCATCACACAGTAATGGTTAAGGTATAATTTTAAAGCTGACATTCATATTAACAAATTAAATTCAAATTGTATGGGTCTGCATGGTTCATTCACCAAGATATTGTGCTTTGCTTTTCCAAAAAGGTAAAAAAATATGCACAATATCAACATTCCTTTCCAAATATTTAATAATGACTTTGATATTCACTATCAACATTTACACTGTTGGAAAGGTCAGTGTCTGCTGAACAACTTTTGTGTTTACATTTTTAGTCTAACTCTTATAGTTAAAGAGTTATGAACATTTGTTTTCTGTATGGTATTACAAATGGATTTTCTGAAAATTAGCTCAGGCTGCACTGTTGTTCCTATGGTGGAATTAAGCAGGCAGCTTTTTCTGAGCTGCTCCAGAGTGAATGAGTTAATTTGACACTATGTGGACTGTTTGATAAACACCATCCTCATACGTGCCACTCACATACTAACCCTATATACAGTGGGTCATGACACAGTGTGGTCCGATGTTTGTCTGTGGTATGGGGCACATGTGTGTCTGGCCCTACAAACATGTCAGCCAATAGGGTACCATATACTGGAACAGCATGTAACATCAGATAGAAGAGGACCAAGAACAATGGCATCTACCACAGTCTGTGCACAGCCCAAGGTACGTATGCGCAATATATATATATATATATATATATATATATATATATATATATATATATATATATATATATATATATATCATCGACAATCATCATAAGTACACAGATCCCAGCACTGTAAACGCAACCTCAGAATGCCCAAGTTATGTCCTCAGAAACAACACCTACTACACATAACATGTCTAGCAGTCTGATATCTGACTGGCTTGTTATCAGGTATGATGACAATAAATAATGGTGTACAGAACATATGCACCTCTTACTGCATGACATATGTACAAAGGTTGACAGACTTGTGGCTGGAGGTACAAACATTGGTCCAATATTGGCATGTTGCTGTGATAAACGCATACATTTACTGTCGTATCAGGGTTTGTTGTGACATATGTCCTGTGAGGGATATGAAGTCAGTAACTCTCATGGCTGTCACCATGTACTGACTGCAATTCTCACACTATGCTTCTGCAGTTCTCAGATAGGTGTTCTGTGAGTAACACAAGAAACAAAAGGCTCCACACACTGCCCAGTCTGCAGATAAACCTACAGATGGGAGTTTCCTCAAACAAACAACACTGTCATGACAGGTATTACATCATGTAGACCAGCCATATCCACACACACCCTGTTAAACCAACATTACTCCAAATGCAGAAGAGCAACACTTACATTCTGTAGTGATGTCTGGCACATCCCCCTCCTGTCTGTTGGCCTGTTTCCACAGTGTATGTTGTTAGAGGTAATTCCCAATACCATCTGTGATGCTGTTTGCCAAACACCATATTTAGGTCCTACTCACAGTGAACGAAAAGGCCCAACACTAACATGATGTTCCTAGATATTGGAGTGTGTTTCCATACAATTGGCTATGAGAATGTTACCACAGCTGTTTCACATGTAGTCAGCTAGAGGGGGACTGCAGTTAGTGCAGAGGCCATCAGCTGATCATGAGCATCACTTAGAAAACACAAGCTGCTGCCTAAGTAAAGCAGGTGTACTTCTCCACATCCACCAGAGAGGGAGTGAGAGAGACAGGTGGGGACAAAGTAAGTCAGGGAGGGGGTGGGAGAGTAAAACCTAAGCATGTTTGCATCACACACCTACCAGTATGGGGTTTCAAACCCCTGACTGACTATGTATTGCTATCACATGTCTATGCGGTTATTGCATGTGCCACATATGCTTACATGTTGGGGAGCTGTCCAAAAGTAAATCTGATGGCGAGTGACATCTGCATCAGTGATGTAGTAGCGATAAGATAGGTGTAGTAACACGTGCCTGTCCACATAAACAGGTGTCAACATCAACACAGCCACACTATCTCAGGGACTCACACACATTGACACACTTGGCAGGTCAGGAATAGACTTCCTAACTAGCTAGTTTGCCACAATACAGTAATGTGCAGGTATCACATGCACCACAGGGGTTATCTGGATGTTATATGGGCAAAGGGTATATGAAGGTGTCTGACATTAGACAGCATGCTTCAGTAGGCCAATGGTAGTTGTATTGAGTGTGAATGTGGTCGAAAGCATCATACTCCAGACACACAGACACAGGGTACCAGTACTGACATGCATGGGTGCATTGCTTCACAGGTGTGTAGTGGTTGACTGTGCCAGAAGGCTGTACAAGGCTAGTTAAAGGGTATACCTTGGCATCAGGCCACATGACAATGGTCTGCAGTGTGGCTCAGGGGTGTAGTGTGTGGATTGGCCCACACAGGTTGGTATTGTATTCACCATCTAGTCACCTGGTTTACTATTGTGTGTGGCCAGTGCTGTGCAATGCTTGCCATATATGTGTTCTATAGTCCATAACATGAATGGTGTCTGGGATGTGCACACATGCCACATGCATGTTCAGTGACATGTGGGACTGTACCTAGGGTGTCTGGTCCATGTTGTGTACACAGATTGTTATCATCAGATGTGCCAGTCCTGGCCTCATGTGGTGGGAACTGGAAATGGACATCAGCTTGACCCTGCACCTACACTGATAGCATGATACAGGTATTCCCTGGTGTCAGTGATATCTGTCCATACAGGGCATGTGTTTAAGGCATGGTATATCATTTGTGGGTCACATTTGATGGCATCACAGTTGTTGCAGGTGTCCAGTGGGGAACGTAGTGAAGGTGCACTGCCTGCAATTATGTGCCTATTGTAGTGATGGGACAGGGTTCCATGCCCTCTGTAGTCCACTGCAATCACACCATGGTTACTATCTGTGGGCAATATGTAGGGTAATATGAACAAAGTGGCTGTTGCCTAGGCAAGTGTGTTTGTGTATGAGACATGGGTTGAGAGTGTTCTCTGGGTAATACAAGGGTTGCTTACTTTGTTCACCAGGCCTTGATGTCACATGTTGGGGTATGGATTGGCACACCAGCCTCTCGGCTATTTGACATCTGTTATCCTTGTAAGGTGGACATTGTGACATATAATAGGCCCACCCTATAAGAAATTTGCAAAACCTGCTCCACAATGAGTGCAGTTGTTTCACACTCACAACCACCTTCACACATGATACGAATGACAAACACAGACACACACGCACACACAGTTGCCATGTCTGGGATTAGAACTCCTACCTAACTAGTTTATCACACTACAGTATTATGCAATTATAGGAAACACCACAGAGATTACTGGGTTACTTCTTCCCCAAAGGTGTATTTCACTGCGAATGACATCAGCAGGCTTGCCAATGAAGGGCAATGGAGGATGTAGTGACTGTGAAGGGCCTCAAAAGCATTGCTCCCTACACAGACATGCACACACACACATAAACACACAAACATCCACACTTGCCATGTCTGGAAATGGAACCCCTACCAAACTACTATATCACACTACAGCATTACGCTGTTATAGAATGCACCATGGAGATTACTGGACTACTCCTTCCCCAAAGATGTATTTCACTGGGAATGACATCAGCAGGCTTGCCAAAGAAGGGCAATGGAGGATGTAGTGACTGTGAATGGCTTCAAAAGCATTGCTCCCTACACAGACAAACAAATGCACAGTTGCCATGTCTGGGATTAGAACTCCTACATAAGTAGTTTATCACACTGCAGCATTACGCAGTTATAGGACGTGCCACAGAGATTAGTGGGCTACGTTTTCCCCAAAGGTGTATGTTAAAGTGAATGACATCAGCAGACTTGCCAAAGTAGGGCATTTGAATTGTAGTGGGTGTGACTAGCCTAAAAAGCATTGCTCCCTACACAGACAAACACACACACAGTTGCCATGTCTGGGATTAGAACTCCTACTTAACTAGTTTAGCACACTACAGCATTGCGCAGTTGTAGGACACACCTCAGAGATTACTGTGCTACTCCTTCCCCAAAGGTGTATTTCAAAGTGAATGACATCAGCAGGTTTGCCTAAGTAGGGCATTTGAATTGTAGTGAGTGTGACTAGCCTAAAAAGCATTGATCCCTACACAGACAAATACACAGACACACACACGTTGCCACATTTGGGATTAGAACTCCTACCTAACTAGTATATCACACTACAGCATTACATAGTTATAGGACACACCACAGAGATTATGGGGCTATCTGTTCCCCAAAGGTGTATTTCACAGTGACTAACATCAGCAGGCTTGCCATAGTAGGGCTATGGGGAGGGCAGTGTGTGTGCATGGGCCATAATCCATTCATCTAGAGGTAGACACACCACACTCAGGCACTCACAGGTTTATATTCCCCAGGTACTTGTAAACAACTGCTAGATGACTACTGCCTTGTACAGTCATGTTGCACAGTTAGCACTAGCACCACAGAGTCTATAATGCTGAGGGATACCAGTGGCTAATTTATACAGTGAGTGACATTTACACATCATGTGGTTGTAGCCATTTGGCTGTGTTCTGGGTGGGACAGGCCTCATGATGGAAAGCTCTTGTCACTGTCACTCTCTTCCACACATCTATGTATGTGTACTTTTGGCATATTATAGTGTGTTGCCCTTGGATATATGTGTGTATTCCTATCCAATGTGTGTGCAAAGCATGACTGGTGCATACTGAATAGTGTATGCATTATTTATTTATTTATTTATTTTATTTTACATTTGTTGACCGGGTTAGTCCGACTGGAATCAAAGTCCATTTTCAGCGGAGGCCCGGGGAGATAAGCTCCAGACACAATACAAGAACAAAAAATAGTTGAGAAAGAAGAAAAATCATTGATTATATATAGTATTATAATTTTAGTTATAGGTGTAGTTAAGAAGGGAATACAGGTAGAAGTACATACAGACAGTCAATGTTCCATTTTAAAGTTAGTAGTATATAAGAAACAAAGCAGAAAATCCACAAAAGTCGACACAGGAACACCAGGTAGATCCAACAAAAGATTTATTGAAGCGCTTTTCGGCTAACATACAACAGCCTTCCTCAGAATAAAAAACTTAATGCAGTGCTTTCCATTTATACAGAAAAAGGCGCAAAAAGTAAAACAATCATTCAATTATTTAATTAAAATAAAATAAATATTTATCAACACAATCAACCTTTTCTTAAAGGTGTATTTTTAAAAACAGGAATGAAATAAAAATGAATATAAATATTTGATACTACTAGCCATTGATGCACAAAGCCTGGAACTAGTTACTAAAATGAAGTCATTCAACAACTTCAACCCGTGTAATTAGACACTACTAATACCCTACTTACTATATATATATATATATATATATATATATATATATATATATGTGTGTGTGTATGTTTACAAAAAAACTAACTATTTTTTGTTATATATTTTTTTATTTTTTATTTGTTGTTTTTTATTTAAGTTTATTACAATCCACAAAATACATATATTTTACCATTCAGGGATAATGTTTGAACTTTCAAAAAAAACGCCCTGCCGTTTGCTATATTAGATAGTAGTAAAGGAACAATTCAAAACCACATCTAAAGTTAATGGTCTTGTAGGGTAAAATAGAGTGAAGCAACTTATAAACAAAACTGGTATTACATTTGTCAATATACTAAAGAAATTGTAGTACGTTTATCAAGTTAGTTTATTATTCATATAATTTAAAAATTCATGGAAACTAATTTTATCACCCTTTAAACTATCTCTCTAAGCTCTTCAATTTTAATAATACTCCTATTGATGAGGCTTCATTTAAACCTGGATAGTTACCCGCGTTCAATTTAATTTGCCATTTTAGTTCTAGTTCAAGCAACTTTAATGAATAAGGCCCTCCTCTAGGGTTAATTTTTAATCCTTCAATGATCAAAAATTTGAAATAATGGTCAGGGAAGCTTAAGATATGTTTGGCTAAAGCATTGTCAGTCTTCTGATGAGTGACAGCGTAGATGTGTTCATACATCCTGTCTCTGAGCCTACGCTCAGTTTTGCCGACATAAAAAGTGGCACAAAGTGCACATTTAGCCAAGTAAATTATGCCTTTAGAATTACAGTTGAACTTATCATTTATTTTAAATGAAGCTTTATCCACGGTGAATGTACTACTGACCAATAC
Source organism: Protopterus annectens (assembly GCF_019279795.1). Classification (NCBI taxonomy): domain Eukaryota; kingdom Metazoa; phylum Chordata; order Ceratodontiformes; family Protopteridae; genus Protopterus; species Protopterus annectens. Next base: position 406,984,032 of record NC_056725.1, on the reverse strand, counting down.
ATGTTTACACATACTGCATGCCTCATATTTGAACATCCCTGTTAACCTTCTCAACGAATCAGGCTGAAATCTCAAAGAGTCCTTTAAGTTCATGCCACGTTTAAATGTAACGTTAGGTTTATGACCAAGCTTATTTAATAGGGGTATATTGTTTTTCAACAAGTTCCAATTTTTGTTCAAGATATTTATACATTCAGAACTCCATTTAGTGTATGTAGTAGTGAATGACACAACTCTGTTTATAACAGAGTTTGGGGTAACAGATGGACTTTCTGTATAAGTACACAAATTCAAATTCTTATCAGAAAAGTCACTTGGTTCTATAACCTCCAAACCAACACAGTCATGTTCCAGGAAGGAATGATTAATACCTTCACTCTCCAAGTTGTCTGGTGGGTTTATAGGACATGGACTATGTATAGCCAATAAAGGCCTAAAGTAGTTAGTTTCTCTTTTAAATTTGACCTCGGCTATAATCTCATCTATGAGCTCAACCGGGTAATCTCACTTCAAAAAGGCTGATTTTAAAAATAGACATTCATTGTCAAACTCATTATTGAGAGTTACAATCCGGGCCGCTCTAACCAGTTGTCCTTTTATAACCGCTTTCTTTTGATGAAATGGGTGGCAACTTGAAAAGTGAAGGAACGAATTAGAGTAAGTTTTCTTGCGATAAATTCTAGAAACATAACAGTTAAAGTCCGAGTTTTTAGATAACATGATGTCCAAGTAAGGAATAGCAAGGTGGTCATATGTATATGTGAACTCAAGGAAATCAGTAGATTCGTTGAGGAAGCCAACTAAATTAGATGCAATTTGATCATCACCTTTAATCAACAAAAAAATGTCATCAAGAAATCGAGTGTAAAATATAACTGATTGTTTATATAAGTCAGATTTAAAGACTAAATCGGATTCCCAAAAGGCCATTACCAAATTAGCTACGCTACCTCCACACGGTGATTCCATAGCTATTCCTCTTTTCTGTTTGTAAAACAGGAACTCAAATATGAAGAAGTTATAAGAAAGGACTTCTTCTTCTTCTTTCGGCTTTTCCCGGTTAGGGGTCGCCACAGCGGATCACCTTGTCCGCACATTGAATGGCAGTGGAGTTTTACGGTGTCGAGTTGCCAGCCCGGCGCCCAACCTTCCACAGAAGGCACACTCACACACACACACCTAGGGCCAATTTAGAGTGTCCAATCCACCTGCAGCATGTCTTTGGGATGTGGGAGGAAACAGCACCGGAGGAAACCCACGCGACCACAGGGAGGACATGCAGACTCCGCACAGAAGGCACCCCAGCCGAGGATCGAACCGGAGAACCTCTTGCTGTGAGGCGGCAATGCTAACCACTGCACCACCGTGGCCACCCGTAAGAAGTTATAAGAAAGGACAAGATCTAATAATTCGGACACTAAATAAATTTCCTTTTTTTGGTAATTTATATCTGTACATCATAAGGGTAACCCATTCGATAGCAATATCATGGGGAATACAAGTGTACAAGTCCTTTATGTCCACAGTTAAAAAATTATGGTCACTGTTAAATTTTAATTTATTGATCTCACTCAGAAAGGCCCAGGAGTCTTTACAAATTTGTTTTTCTTGAATGACTATTTTCTGTAATGATGCATCTATTACTTTAGCACAAACATATAATGGTGAACCTCTACCGTCCACCAACGGTCTCATAGGTGGTTCATGTAGGTCTTTATGAATCTTTGGAATTCCAAAGAGACTAGGGTAGACCGGAAATGAGGTAGTTAAATAATTAAGAAGTTCGCCATCAATGTATCCCTCAATAAATAGATCATTGATACAGGATTTAATTAAGCTGTAAGCGGAGTTGACCTCTGACCTAGAACTAATGGCATAAGCTTCTCCATTAAGCAAAGAGTGGATTCTATGATTGTAATCATCTATATCAAAAATGACCATCCCTCCCCCCTTGTCAGGTTTACATAATCTGATTTTCTGGGAGTGGACGAATTTAATCAAATCTAATTCGTCCTGGTTGTTAATAAACTTTCTTTTTGTTTTAGCCAAGAATCTCAAATCTAACTCACACACATTTTCAAAAGTCTGTATAATAGGGTGGAGTGGTGGATTAAAAGTACTAGATATTCTATACTTGCTAGTAGAGCCTACATTGTTAATGTTGCCCATTAAATATTGAAAGTTCAATTTCCTAGTGTATTTTTTAAGGTCCATAATAACAGATGTTACATCTGTTAAAATCATTGATTATATATAGTATTATAATTTTAGTTATAGATGTAGTTAAGAAGGGAATACAGGTAGAAGTACATACAGACAGTCAATGTTCCATTTTAAAGTTAGTAGTAGATAAACAATATCAAATTAGCTAAGTAATTACATACATTATGTTGATTTAGTCAGGCTTGTCACAGTGGCATATTCATTTTAGTCAGGCTTGTCACAGTGGCATATCCATTTTAGTTCGAGATGTTGTTTGAGGCCTTGAATAGGTCTGGGGAGGAGAGCATGGTAATGGCACCTGGTAGTTTGTTCCAGGTTCTGCTTACAGAATTTGCAAATAAGGCCATGCCAGCAGCATTGTTAATTCTAGTTGTTTGTATTTGTAACTTATTGGATGAACGTAGCAGTCTTGTGTTTTTATGAAAGAGGATGCAGTTACTAAGGGCTGGAGTGTTATTTGGGTTCTTTAGGATTTTATTAGCCAATATTAGAAAGTTGTACTTGACGAGATTGGGAAATTCCAACCATCCGAGCTGTTTGAGGTTAATGCAGTGATGGGTTCTGAAAGGAGAGCCCGTAGCAAACCTGGCAATGTGATTATAGCAGGTAGTAAGTCTATTTAGTTCAGATTTACTTATGTTTGCTAGAAGGGGGGAGGCATATAGGAGTGTTGAGAGTAGGTGCGAGCGTGCAATGGCTTTTTTAGCTATGGGGGTAAGGAAGGTTTTGACTCTGTAGAGTGAATCAAGTTTTCTGTTGATGGTTTTGATTGTCTGGTTCACATGGAGGTCAAATTTTAAGTAATTGTCTATAGTGACACCTAGTAGTTTGGTATTGGGGTCCAGGGAAATGACTGTCCCATCATTAGCTTGTATGGTAAAGGAGTAAGGTATAGACCTTTGGGTTGGTGGAAATATGAGCATTTTAGTTTTTTTGGGATTTAGTAATAGGCGATGTTTGGATAGCCAGTTTTCTATAACAGTAAAAGTAGCCTGAGTATCCATTTTTAGGTCATCTGGAGATGTGGCAGAGCAGATCAGGGTGGAGTCATCAGCATATTGGATACAGCTGATGTTCAGTATGATAGTAGGGAGATCATTAATAAAGATAGAAAACAGTAGTGGTCCTAGTATGGAGCCTTGTGGAACTCCGATAGTGTTGGGTAATAGATTTGAGAGCTTATTCTGCCAGAGGACTGCTTGTTGCCTGTCATTGAGATAGGATTTAAACCAGAGAAGGGCATTGAGATGTAGACTGAGAGTTTGCAGGGTCTTAATCATTAGTTGATGGTTCACCATGTCAAAAGCCTTGGAAAGATCTAGGAAGAGGGCAGACGAGGTGCGGTTGTTGTTGCGGTTATTATTAATGGTGTTAGTAAAGGACAGTAGGGCAGTGGTTGTACTATGATGTGGCCGAAAGCCATGTTGGGTATTAGCCATCAGGTCATTCTGGAGTAAATGTTGCATAAGTTGTTTATGTATACATTTCTCCATGATCTTAGCAAGTGGGGAGAGTATGGCTATAGGCCTATAATTGGAGTATTCGGTAGAGGGACCTCCTTTATGTAATGGAATCACATAAGATGTTTTCCAGATATTGCGAATTTTGGCTTCTGATATGGTCCGGTTGATTAGGATAGAGATTGGAAAGGCAATAGCATCTGCTGTCATTTGTAGATATTCATCTGGGAGTTGGTCAGCAGATAGGGTGGTGGGTTTTAGTTTTTTGATTAGCTTGCATATAAAGGAGGTTGATACAGGCTGAAAGCAGAATAGGTTGCAACTGTCGGATATGTATGGTCCACTGTTGTCGCCAGACATGGGCTTCATTTCTTCAAGTGTGTGAGCATGCCCAGTATGACCTTTCAGTATTTTGTTGTCTGACACTGTCTTCATTTCTCTAGGTGTGGGAGCATGCCCAGTATGCCCTTCTGTGTTGAATGTGTGGATCCATTCCAGGTAGATTGTACTCCAGTGCAGACTTTTGTGTTCTACACCTACAGCTAGCAAACTGTTTCTGCAGGATATCTGTAGATCAGTTGGCAATATGGGGTCAAACTAGACAAGGGATAGTGGGTACTGTTGGTAATTGTGTTTGTGCCGCTTCTGCTACATGGTCCTGGTGTTAGTAGAGATATTCCGACATGTGTAGTGTTATACACTGTGATGTTTTATGTCCTCAAGTACTGTCAAGTAGACATTTTTGCTCACAGTGATGTCCTAGGAAACAGGGTGAATGCAGCTGTGTCCAGCATTGCGGTCAAATGCCTACATATTCCTGTAAACTAATGTCATTCTGGAGGGGGAGCTGCAGACACTTGCTTTTGGATCTGTGTAACTGGTTCAGCACCTTGGTACAGTGGTGACAGAGGATCCCATAGTTGTACATCCATTGACATGACAGTATGGCCTTATCTTGCTGTGGCAATACCTCACAGCTGTACAGATTCACACAGGTTACCCAGAGGCAGGGGTCATAAGTCAGGGCATTACCCCTATTGTGGTGTATGGGCAGGTTTGTAGCCACCCATTTTTGTGTTTACAACCAGAGATAGTATGTGCACATGGCTGTTTTTCGGACTTTGCACATTCCATGCTGCCCATGCTCCTACACCCCCCTATTATTTTATCCTCTTTCATACATTATGCAAACATTCTCTGATACTTTCCCTATAGTTATCAACTCATCACAGCAGTGTATTGTGTTGGTCCACAGTTCATGCAGTGGGACATGGTGGACATGTTACTGTGGTTTGTGGACATGTTACTGTGGTTTGTCCACATGGCCTTGCATATGGGTTCTGTGGACTGTGTTATGTTATTATTTGGGAGTCCATGACATAACATACATTGGCAGTATGGGTGAGATGCAGGCCTTTGGCAGAGGACTGTAGGCCATTTGTTAGTGATGCAGACCAGCTGTAGCAGGCCGTTGCATTCTGTCAGTCCTACAGTACCAGACTGCCATACAGTATATTCCCCTGGGAAGACAGGGTAGGTGTGCTAGGTGTTCATGCCAATACTTTCTGTCAGTATTGATCAGGTGGTGTGGATGCTGGCAGGGTGCTGCTTACAGCTAGGGACACACCTGCATGGGACACCTGCACTGCATGCTGCATTCTTTCGCTATTGCCATACACAGGTGGGGGTCATATTATACCCATTACCAACAGCAGGGATAAGACCTAAGAGGTACCTGTGGGGGGTGGTTGGGTGAGCTGAGTGCATGTGTGCTATGGACACTACTTGCATCTGACTCACAGATATGCATGGGGCATTCCACTTATGCTGGCTGGTGCAGGGACATCAGCTGTTTTACAATACATCATTCCTATGACCTTTGTAATCTGCGAGTGTTTGGCCAGATGACGTTGGTATTCCCTACTACAAGCCCAGATAATGTGATGCAAACCTGTATGTACAATTCCAAGGGTGTGTCCATTTCACAGTTACACATTATACACTGTCTGTCTGTGGTACTTTCCCCTGTGTACTGCTTGTATATTTGGCCCAACAGTCATGTCATGTCCATCTTTCAGATGGTGACACATATTACCTCCATACATTTACAATGGGTTACTGCTAGAATGTGTTATACTGGGGAGCATTGTGTTTGGCACTGCAGTTGTGAGAACTTGGCCCTATCGTTGGCAGTACTGGGCAATGGCCACCAGGTCAAACATCACCATGCATACATACTGACCACTCTCACACAATATGAAACACACACCAACCTAACACACGCATACCTGCATATTGTACAAATGCTACAATCTATCCTGCTACCTTGGCCACCTCAGGTCATCTGTGCTCCACTGGTATTATACCTACACATACATGTTACTACATTTCTACGTCAGATTGGAGGGGTGCACACCTGACTGTTACTACATTTCTACATAGGACTGGAGGAGCACACCTGACTGTTACAAAGTGTCTACATCAGATTGGAGGGGGGGGTACACCAGACTGTTTATACATTTCTACATAGGATTGGGGGACACACACTTCACTGTTTCTACATTTCTACATAGGATTGGGGGGGGCACACGTGACTGTTTCTACAGTTCTACATAGGATTGGGGGGGCACATCTGACTGTTTCTACATTTCTACATAGGATTGGGGACATACATGACTGTTAGAACGTGTCTACATCGGGTTGAGGGGACAAACCAGACTGTTACTACATTTCTACATAGGATTGGGGGGACACACTTGACTGTTACTACATTTCTACATAGGATTGGGGGGCACCTGACACTTGTACACATTTGCTATGACTGTACTTGTATGTCAGGTACTCCATTTCATTCTGTATTCTAACCTATCATGCTGACTAGAGACATATCAGTTTACTACAGGTCTTAGGTTTGATTGACCTACATATCAGTTTCTGACTTCTTACCCTTCAGAACTAACATCCCCCTGCCTGACCTGATGTAGTCTGTCTGTGTAGGCCGGGGGGGGGGTTACCCATAGCCAACATTCAGAGGCCTTAGCACAGCCTTTGTTTGTGTTTGTCTACACCTGTCCTGCTGGCTGGGACTGCTGTTGGGTATGTGAACTTCCTTGACTGGCATGTGTGTGTGTCATATGGACACACATGTGGCCCAACACATTTGCTGCAGTAAGTTTTGTCACCATGTGTAGTACTGGCTACTGTGGTGACACCAGTATTTGTTACAGATCTCATGCTGCCACTATAGGTGTCTACTATCTGCTGGCATCCCAATCGGCCACCTGATTCCCTTGCATGCTCACATCCATACCATAGATACAAGTAACAACACATACTACTCAATTCAGCAATTGGTAAGGAGAGTGACTTACCTTGTGGGTGTGCCAGTATTGAGGATGGTTCTGGAGGGCTGCATATGTCGGATGCACATAGTACACTCCCTATACATGGTTGAGCACAGGTAGTTTCATGTTTGGCATCCCTTTTACTGTATGTGCGAGTCAGAGAGGGGTGTCATTCCCCTGGGTCCCTACTGTGTCAGTGTATGTGTTATGTGTTGCCTCTTTGCCAAGGCCAGGGCATACTGGGCACACCTCCTTCTGCCTACTGGGGTAGGCTCAGGTTGTTCCTCCTCTGAGTCACTCTGTGCCTGTGCAGGCCTTGGCAATGGCGGGGGGCTGTGTGGCCCTGCTCCGTGCTGTTCCTGCTGCAGCTTTTTCCACAGGCTCATATTGTGTAGCATGGCACATACAATGACAATTTGAGTACATGTAGCTGGTGAGTACTGCAAGGCTCCACTGGATGTGTCCAGGCACCAGAACCATGACTTGATCATCCCAAACACACACTCTATTATAATTCTAGTCTGTGCATATGTCTCATTATGGAGTTCTTGTTTGGGTGTGAGGGTATTTCTGATGGGTGTCATCAGCCACGACTCCAGTGCGTAACCAGCATCCCCTACTAAGGGAACATGAGGGATGTCCCCATTGGCAAATCTCTGGTACAGCTGCGTCAGATGTGGGAATCGTGATAGCTTCCAGGGCAGCCAGCACACACATTCATTATAATGCCCTGGGCATTGCACACAACCTGGCAGTTGATGGAGGGGAAGCCCTTGTGGTTGATGTAGACCCTACCCTGCTCACTGGGTGGTGCTTTGATGCATATGTGCTTGCAGTTTATAGCACCCACTACCTCAGGGTATTCTGCTATTTGGTGGAAGAGATGCATATTGCTCTCTAACGCCTTGCGGTTGTTGGGGAAATATACGTGCTCACCGGCATGTGCTGACATGGCATCTAGGAACTGGTGGAGTACCCTGGATGCTGATGCCTGTGAGATCCCCATGATGTCCCCAGTTGGCCTTTGGAAGGTACCTGTGGCTAGTATTCTTATGCCTACACATACCTTAGTATCCACTGGGATGGGTTCCCCTCTTTTAGTTCTGTGTGTCAGGCGTGGCCAGCACAGCTCAACAATTTGCTGTAGGACGTCCCTGTCCATCCTATAGGGCTCCACTATCTCCAGCTCATGTAGCCCCTAGTAGGTTACCCTGGGTCTGTACACTCTTCTCCGTCTCCTCATTGTGGGTTGTCGACAGCATTCTCATCCTCACCACCCTCAGCCTCTTCCACATGTTGATGTATGATAGCTACTGCAGCCCCTATCATTTTGTTGTTTTTGTTTGTTAAAATTTCCCGCTTGTATACTCCGGTGGTGTAGAGTATGTGGGAAAATCCAGAGGGAAAGGTGTTTGCATAGTTTATAGTAGTGTTCTGGGCTGGGTTGGTCTGCTGCCTGTATAATTAGCTGATTCTGATACATTTCACCTGCCAGCTATGCTAGTTCTCCTTGATTACCTTCCTACTACTGTTTTCCCTTCCCATTGCCTTCCTGTTTAAGCCTGGTGGTGCACCGCCAAACACAGTGCTCAAATGTGCAGAGCTGCTATTTCCTGGTTTACTGTTTTTTTTTTCCTTTAAAACACCTGCTTAGGCAATGTAAAGAGTGCTAGGCAGCCTCAGACACACCCCCTTGCTTAGCTCTGCTAAGCTAAGGGCAAACCCAAGCCACAGGGCTCCAATCCACTTACAGTACGCGTGACTCACCCCTCTATGATGTCAGCTAACTCCTAGGCTTGCACCAAGCTATTCCTGCACTTACACTGTTGGGTGCCAAATAGCATTGAGGGGAAATCTGGGATTCAGTATCATTCCCCTCATTTGCATAGGATTGCCTGTTGATGCATAGTTACAGGTCTCACACTGAGCCTCCCCCCTTGTAACCACTATTCACTGGTCATGTTGTCTTCTGCCTGCCATTGAGTATAATGGCAAAATAGTTATTTTGGTTAGAATGCTTATTTCAGGTTATTTTTTTATTTTTTGCCCGATCTCGTTTGCGTGCCACTGCCCTACGCTTAAACAGCCGAAATCAGTTAAAAAAAATAAAAGTTTTTTTTTAAACTGTTTTCCATGCCAATGGCCATATATTTGGCCATTGGCATGCTTTACACATTATATACACAACAATACAAAGTCAGGAAATCCTTCTATGTGGCACACCTCATCACTAAGGGCTTTTCATCCAGAAAAAAGGAGGTCATTGTCCCACTGTAGTCATCCCTCATTAGACCCATTATAGAATACAATGCCCCATTTGGTATGCATCTCTCAAGACATCTGCAACAACTGGAAAGGCCGCAGAAATACCTCACTAAAAGAATCATAGGCCTAAAGCAGATGCCCTATGCTGACCGCCTTAAAAACTCCAGCTAATCTCTGTTGCATATCGTCTACTCCGAGGTGATCTCTGCTTAATATACAAGGCCATGTCAAACCCAGAGCTGTTGGACATGCTACACTTCAAGAAATCCCAATCCCTCAGAGCCACATGGTCCAGGGATCTAAACCTTGTCATCACAATCAACAAAACATGCTGGAGGGATAGGTTTCTGACCCAGAGACTCCCCAGACTCTGAAATAGACTGCTCATACATGTCAAGCAGAGCACCTCTTTGGCCCTCTTCCAAAGGAACCTTGATGATAGGATGGGAGAAAGGAAATTCACCCTAGGGATCACGTCAGTCACCCTGCTAGACAGAGGTCCAGGGAAGTGAATAGTGTGTGAAGAAATAGTCATGGAATTGTTATAGCTAGGCTTGTATAGGCCCTAGGGCCGATAGCCTAGTATCAACCTATGAACATATGAACCTATGCACACCCCTAATTTGGAGCTGTCATGCCTCCGTTTTGTAGTTTGTAGAAATGTATTTGGTTACTAACCGAGTACATTTCTGCAGATTACACTAGTCCTGCATGGTTGGCTGTCAGCTTCCTGGACCACAAATTCACCTCATTTGCATTGTTTTCACCTGCAAATGGGGTAATTTGCATACAGGAGCTGTGTCCGTGCAGGAATAGTGCAGGAGCGCTCATGCACATCCCTGCAACTTATTCCTGGATCGCACAACGGCCTTATTGCCTCTTGGAGCTCCTGCACTGTTCCTGCACACCGTGCAGGGCTTGCTGAATCCGGGGAATGTTTATACATTCCTGCTTAGCAGAGAAATTACACTTTATTGCTCAGGTAATATGAATTTTTTTTATAAATAAACAAAGTACTCATTTGAAATGGGGATCTTCAGATTTTTATAGACTTAACATCAATAAAACTAAATCTGTCAATAAATATGATTTTGGTTTCTGTTATTACAAGAAGAGGTTTCATCCTAAATGTTTATGGTAATGCATTTGGCTGCTTCTGGTGCAAGGAAAATAATAAGCCTGCATTTAACTTGTAGCTAAGCACGACATACATGATTCTGATTTTTTCTCTATTCATTACCAATTTGTTACGTGTTCAAGAAAGGGATGTTAAGAAATTCATCTTCAAAGTGAAATGAAGCTCAAGAGATGAAACTTGACAGTATTTCAATAATGCTACCTCATAGCTAAATAAATTGATTATTGACACTGCTTTATATAAAAAAGAACTCAATGCTCAATACAGGATTCAAGATTCATGCCCTGAACACTGTATTGTGCATATTATACACATTTTTCTAGGTTTGTTTGTCAGGCTTGTGACCTTCTGAAATTCAAAAGCATGTCTGCCCTCTTATTGCTTCTTCCTGCCCCAAGTCACCCCATCCTAGTGTGTGGATCCACCCCAGTTTGTTGGCATGATTCTGTCTATGTATGGCAACCCCTTTACATTGACCTACACCACTTCCTTCTCTTCTTTTTCTGTCACCCTTCCTTTGCTTCTTTTCTCTCTCTTTCTCTGTCTCTTTTGCTTTCTCTCTCTCTCTCTCTATCTCCCCCTATGTATATATATATATATATTTATATATATATATATATATATATACATAGATGTCCTACACAAGTCGAATGGACATAATGGCAACAGCCAGGAGATTGATGTAGAAGTAACAAATATCAACATGTTCTGTGCATGCTCCGAAATTACCCCAGAGCAAACTAAACCAATGGGAAGTGTTTTTGCACTCTCCCCACCCCCTGCTAATTATATATATTAACTCTGAGATCACTCAGTCCCCAGTGAAACAGAATATTTCCTTGCCTGAGGATTGTTGATCTCACTTACATGTTAACCATCTGTCTGTGCCGACCAAATGGTGCTGACCAAACAGTTGTTGGAATTATGTCTGTTTGATCAGGTGTAGGACTTCCGTATATGCATACATTTAAATGAGAGAGAGAGAGAGAGAAAGAGAGAGAGACATATATATATATATATATATATATATATATATATATATATATATATATATATATATATATATATATATAGATAGGGTCTATATCAGTTCGCAAACCCCTTTACGCGAATACGAATACGTCGAACCGCACTGCGCAAAGTACGTAAACCTCAAACGTCCAAAACTGCAAATTCCGAAATGTTGATTTGTTTTGGTTGGCCCGTCTGCGGTATAGCTCCGTAAGGTAAGTGTGCAATAGACAGGACTTTAGGGTTAGGATTTGGGTTAAGGTAAGTGCATAGATAGGTAATGTATGTAAGATTTAGTGTAGTGTTAGATGTAGTTTTTTTTTTAAGTGTATGCATGTGTGTTATTTATTTTGTTTGGGTGTATGTCTGTAGGGGAAGTGTGCGGTAGTTATGGACCTTAGGGTTAGGGAGGGGTTAAGGACTGTGCATAGATCGTTGTGTATGTGGGGTTTAGTGTAGTGTTGGAAGTAGGGTTTTGTTAAATGTATGTATGTGGATTATTTATTTTGTTTGGGTGTATGTCTGTAGGGTTTTGTTAGTGTATGTATGTGTTTTTTTTATTTTGTTTGGGTAGGTACTAAGTAGCGAATGTTGGGGTTGGCCGACTATGATAGTTCGATATTTTATTTTTCATGGTTTAGTGCGTTTGGGATTTTCGCGGTTCGAGGTATAGGGTACGATGTTTAGGTATTCGCGTAAAGGGGTTTTCGCTCAACTGATAGACCCTATATATGTATGTATTTCTCTCTCTCTCTCTCTCTCTATATATATATATATATATATATTAAAAAAGGAAACACTTTCTCCATAAAAAGTGATTCCTGCTTTCCTCCTGATCTTTCACACTCCTGTATATTGTCTTTTTTTGTGTGTCTCTCTCTCTGCTTGGTACTTTCTCTTTTATTTTCATTTGCACCTCTTTCCTTTCCACTTACTTATCTTACAAGTATCCATATGTCTTCATAGATTCATAGGTAATTATTAGATTGTTGATTTGTGAGGATCTTGGGAAGCCTAGACTTACTTTCCCATCATTATCTAGCCATCATATTTTTGCATACAAATAACTCTGACGTGGGCTAAACAAGGATATGTTAAGATACTTACTTGTTGTCCCTCTTCATGGTGGGCATGGGTGCTAAATCAGGAAAGAATTTATAGTTCCCCATCCATTCACCCAATTACACTTGAGTAGAGTAAGAGAACTGCTTTGCTTTATGTGCAGTGGAAAGATGGTTCAACAGAAGAAGCGTTCTCTCTGATACATGCCTATCCCTCCGAAATGTTCTAGCTATGGTGCAAAACAGACTGAGATCCCTTGAGCGAGTGCTCACATTAAAATTAGACTTGTGAATGTATAATAGGTCTGACAGGATATGGACTGCAAGGCTGTATATGCGAGGCATAGGTCACCTCTTAGTAGCCTGTATGATACCGAGAATGGGAAAGTCTTGGAAAGAGTCTGCATAGTTTTTGTGATTTTTGACCCTTGATTTTTTTTTGTGAGAAAGCGTTGTGGTCATTTCAGTAGTGACAAGGGTTTGGGCAGGTACATACTGACATACTGAATGGGGTATTATTGTCAATGATCAGTATGATGAAAACAGAGTAAGGTGGAATGATGGCACCCCTGAACCTGAATACCATATCTATAGCTATAAGCTTTGCAATGAAAAATGACTTCCTTACAATAGTGGATGTGTAGTGATAGGTTCCCAGATCCCTGTCTACTGGATCAACTTTCTGGGGTGTGATGCCAATGTAATAGTTACAAGGGAAGTCATGCTTGCCAAAGGATACAACTATACATTTCTAAGCATTTTGTTTTAGTCCATGGCTTTAATACCAGCTTGGGCAGCATAGTGGTGCAGCGGTTAACTTGTCACCTCACAGCAAATGGTTCTCCAGTTTGATTCTCAGCTGGGGTGCCTTCTGTGCAAAGTCTATATGTCCTCCTTGCATTTGCATAAGTTTCCGCCGGGTGCTCCGGTTTCCTCCCACATTCCAAAGACATGTGTCTGGAGTTTTTCTCCCCGGGCCACCACTGAAAATGGGCTCTGCCTCAGTTGGACTTTCCCAGTAAACACATTTTAAATAAATAAATAATCTGTTTGGGAAAAACTCTCTTGGAGGATTTTGGTATCTTCTGGGGAGTTTATGATAACATCAAGTGTACAGTTGTTTGCAAACTTGGTCAGCCTTAAACTCCAAACATTTGCTTTGATGTCTAAGAAGTAAATACCAAACAGTGGTAATCCAAGGACTGAACCTTGGGGTACACCACTAGTTACAGGTTGTTTGGAGGAGGTAGAGCTACCCAAAAATTTCTTGGATTGTATTTGTTATTCAGTTTGCTATTTACTGAGTTAAATAGGTATTTATATATCTTTAGGAGACTTTATCTATGACACCTGAGTGCATGACTGTATTGACTACCTTTGTGAGGTCTAGATATGCAGTGTGCACTGATTTGCACTCATCCATTGCTTCAGTAACCTTCTCAAACATGTTGATAAGGTTAAATATGCAGGATCTACCCTTGACAAATCTGAACTGGCTTGGGTCAAGAGTTTGTAAGTTACCAATGTCCTTATTTATTAATTCCATAATGATTCTTTATATTCCCTTACGGATGAAAATTGTCAGGCTTATGAGGTGATAATTACCTGGGTCTGTTTATGCCCCACCATTTTGCAAGGGAATGACTGTTGCTGTCATCCATTTATCTGGCTCAAAGTCTGTGTAGGCTGATATTGAATAACATATGTAGGTGGTCTGACAATTCATATTTCAGACTGAATAGTAGGCAGACCTGCATGCTATCTGACCCTACAGGGGAAGTAGAGTTCATGGCCTTGGACAGTACCTTGAATATTTATTCTTGGGAAATTTAAGGAGGGGTGTAGATGCAGGTATATGATATAGGAATATAGGAGAGGGGAGGTGAATTTGAACTAAATTTGTCCACTAGAAGATTGGCTATGTCATTTGGGTCTGAATATGTGATATCCTTTACTATTAGCTCTGCTCAATGCTGGGCACTGTTTCTGAGACTTCTAACACAGTGAAATAATTATTTGTTGTTATCCTTCAACTGACTGATTATTGCTACATCATATCTGACTTTGGTTAATTTGATCAGGGTCTGAAATTCCTTGTTAAGTTTAGCAAGATCATTATTGGCATTTTGAGCATTAGATTTGGTTTTTCATGCAATGCATTTTTTTTCTTTTTTTAAGGAACCTGCTTGTATTAGGATTCCACCACAGGGGGTTATTTTTAAATATGGTGTTGTGTTTACTTCTGCGAGGGAGAGATGCATCAGTGAGCTATTTACTTGTGCATAGAATATGGTAATAAAGGATTCCACTTAAGCAGTGGGGTTGTCAAGATGGAAGGGGCTTTTGAACTTAGCCAGGTCATGACTCAGGTTTAGTAGCTTAGTCTTGGCATCAATCTCTGGAAACAGAGGCATTGGAAGATACTTTTGGCTTCAGTCTTAAAGTAAATGTGACTATCTGTGGTCTAATTTGACCAGGGAGGAAGTTACAATTGGTGGGGTGCAAAGCTGCACCATATTGTTGAAGACCAAGTCCAGGATTTTTTCTCCTCTGCTTAGTTTGCAGATTTACTGTTCCAGACAGTTTGCATTAATGAAGTCAAGAAACTTATAAGAATACATGTTTGAGGATGTGTAAGTCTCCCAGTTAATGGAGGGGTAGTTGAAGTCTCCTAAAAAATTATGTTTGGCTCAATGCATAAATACTTTTTACTGGTTAGGTAGGAGGTATAGGCAGAGTGGGACTTACACTGGGTCTTATAGTTAACTATGATGTGATAAGGGGTTTGTTAATAATACGTTGGACATGGAGGAGTTCCAAGTCATTATCTTGTCTAATGAGTGAGGAATGAGGAGATGAAATGTTTTTGATAATATGGAGACACTGCCAATTTTAATGCCTTCATCTAATCAGGTAGGTGTGATATGCACTGAAACCATGCACTGATGGAGTGCTCTCATTTCTTGAAACAGATGTCTGTGACAATGCATATACTGATTTTTTTCCAGGGCAAGTAGTGCTTATAGGAAATGGAGCTTTTTGTTAAGGCTCCTAACACTGAGCAACAATACCTTTATGTTATCCATATTCTGTTTTCATATGTTGGAAGCTGTAAAAGACTTGACATTAACAAAAAAGGCACTTTGTGGGGTGGGAAAGGATTTAGCCAATATACAAAAGTCTTTATTAGACAGGTGTAGGCCATCCCTGGCAAAGCAGTTTGGACTGTGTACATATTATACCCCCTTAGAATGACACCAAAAGCTAAGCCAATTGTTAAAGTCAACAATCTTTTGTTTATACTGCAGAGTTATTCTTGGTGATGTCAGAATGCTGCTTAAGGCTAGGTTTTTACCTTCCTCAGATGCATATTCTGACAGCTCCATCATGTCTATCTTCATATAGTCTAGGATAGCATGTCTCAAGGCATTTGTATCCACATGCACATGACAGTGTCATATGCGATCCTGTGGTGCAAACATTTGGGTATATCTTTAATATGGCACATCCACTTAATTATTTTTATTAGTAAATTTAGTAACAATTATATCACATCAATTTTTTATGAAAATTGCATTGGCACTTAAATAAGTAACAATCAACACTAAATAAAAAAGCAGCAAAAGTAACAATGTCACAACTATGTACAAGGTGTCTTCATATATAAGAATAGCAACAAATCACATGTTTAACTACTATTTGTGTCTTAGGTGGTTAAGTGTCCTTTTGTTCAGTAAACTTTTAAGTTTCATCCATGAATTTAAGGTAGAAGTTATTCTAGTGGTTTTTCCTTTAATTGTTAAAATCTCCACCTGACAAGTTTCACTTGCAATATTGTAGAATTCCTTCATGGTTAGTATGGTAATGGTTTTCCAGTTTTTTGTTATCACTTTCTTTGTGATTGTAAGAAGAGTCCAAATAAGAGAGTAATCAACTTTTTTAATACATATGGGTACTGGTACATTGAACAAAAATGAATGGCTTGTTTACATTTAAGTTATCAGTGAATAAAGCATATAAAAATGTTGACATAATTCCAAAAAGGCTTAATTGTATCACATTTATAAAACATATGTTGCCAGTTGGCCACAGTATCTCATTTCAATCTCCAACAACCAGTTATTTTTATAAATCAACTGTATTTTATGAGGTGTAATGAATGCTTTATGTAGAAATTTCCAAGAGAGTAGTTTCCATCTTAAAGATGTTGAATATAGTGTAGAGGATGTAAGCATATTTTTCTCACTATCACTTGAGTGATAATTATTGATAATTACAAAATATTCCCAGTATTTATCATTACAAAATTCTATTTTATTTTTAACTATTCTGCAAATTCTAGAAAGGTAACCTTTCTCTGGAGCATTTTGATGTATTGATAATATCAAATAGTCTATAAATTTAGGAACCTCTTTTTTAACTGCTGTTTGCATTAACGATAGTCTCCTTTCCATAGCATATCTACAGTTTTGTATATCAAGCCACATTTCATTGCCTAGATTAAATTTACTTATAATAAAGTCTAGCGAGTTGATTTTTTCTTTGTCCCTACGTTGATACTAGAATAGTAATTGTTTTTCTTTAAATGTGTTAATTGGAAATGTATTAAATGTAATAATATTATTTTGTTTATATGTTATTGGAAAGATTAAGAATAACTATGCTGCATATTCAGGTATCCTATAAACAAGATTTTTAAAGTTAGACATTGTCATTGTAATATATGTTGAATTTATTAATATTTTTTGATGTACAAAAATATGCTCTTTTAATAACCAGAGAAAATTTATTGTAAATTTTGTTATAGCAATTAAAATTTAATTGATCTTTTTTCAAGATTATATATTCCTGTATATCATTCCATTTAGCAGAATAGTTTTTATTTGTCCATAAGATACTGATTTTGATAATGGCTGATGTAGAATGTAATTCTATATCAGGCAGACTTATTCCACCATTGTATCAACTACGCTAATGATGTTTAAGTGCAAGTCTAGGTCTATTAGGATGCCAAAGAAATGTAAGTATTAGTGAATTAAATTTTTTTATATATTGTTTGGGGCTGGGCAGAGCTAAAGATTGTATAATATTTTGGGTAGTATTACCATTTTTATTAACAAGAATCTCTCCTCCATTGTAAATAGAAATGTATTCCATTTTATTATAAGATTTTTAATCTTTTCAAGACTTTCATTATAATTTATACTGATTATGTCTTTAATATTCTTAGTTTTATTCCTAGCTATTTTATTTTGCCATCTTTAACTAAGTATTTAGAAAATTCTTCTGAGATATTAGTAACATTAGAATTGGTGCATAAGATTTTTGTCTTATCTTCAAAAAAACTTAAACTTGATATGGATTGAAACTTTTTAATAGTTTTAAAATGGGTATTAAGTGATTTTGTATTATCTTTTAATGTTAATAAAATACCATCTGCAAATAATAGTAAGATGGACATAAAGATTTTATAATTAATGTTTAACATTGATATAAGTGTATATGAAATACATTCTGTTGGATCCTTGTCGGATTTGAATATTGGGGAAATAAGTGTGTATTTCCATGAAGGTGGGACTGTCTTTAAGTCTTTAACTAATTGAAGAGTATGAAGTAAAACATTTAGCACATTTTAGCATCAATTTATTTATCTCATCATTACCTGGTGCTTTATATGATTTTAATTTTGATATTTGGTTAATAAGCTCATTCATAGTTATAGGTTTATTAATTATTTTCAAATGTTGCTATGTTAGTCTATTTTTACTATATTTGTTAATAAATACTTGTATTGCTTCTTGTGAGTCCATATCAGGTTTGTCTTTATTATTTTTTTTTTAATTGTGTTCTAAACTCATTAAGTATATCTTCTAGTAGCGACTTTTTTCTTTTTTCCATACTGTATATTTCTTTGATATGGTTTGCTTTTATTATAATTTTAATTCTAGAAGCTGCTTTATGTAATGATTTTGGATTTATTGAATAGTTTATTAATTTTATCTTTTCCATATTAATTTTGCCTTTATGATTTAGAATTTCTAAATATTTACTTTGTAATTCATTTATTTTTTCAGCTGAATGTTATTATTAGTTATAAGATCTATCTTTAAATTATTAATCTTTTCTTGCAATTCTTTTAAGTCTTTATCCAATTGTTTCCTTTTTATTGAATGCCAGTTTGGTAATTCTTCCATATAAATACAATTTGAGAGCATCCCATGTGTAAGTTTCTGAGATTTCTGTTGAATTATTAAATTCTAAATAAGTATTAATCTCTTTATTAAAAAAATCTTTAAAAATCTTTCATACTTGCAATGTATGTTGGAATTTTTTAATATGAATGCTATTATTAAAATTCATAAAAAGATCAAATGTTATGTCATTATGATCCGAAACTGGGCATGAAATTATTTTCACTCTGTCTAGTTTTAAGAGTAAATCATTTGAGACAAAAATTATATCAATTGTAGATTGAGTACCATGTCTATTTGAAAAATTAGTAAAGCGAAGAGAATCTTTATCCAATAATTCATTAGATCCTTTAATATTAATTATATTAATAAAGTTTACTAATGCTCTAGCAGTAGATTATATTTTTCATCTTCCCCTGATATTAGAATCCTTTTCATGTAATATACAATTAAAATCCCCAGCAATAATAAGGCTAACCTTTGAATGTTGTAGAATCAGATCCAAATGAGACTTAACTGTTTTGACTGCTAACAAAGGAATCTAATATATGTTTACTAGGGAATATATTTTCCTGTTTACTAAGATGTTAACTAAACTTTGTCATCTTTATAAGTACATAGAATATGTGGCAAAGGTAATTAATTCTTCCATAATATAGCAACTCCTCTTCTTTTTTGATTAAAGTGGGAAATAGCTATTACTGTGTATTGTTCATTATTCATTCTACTTATATCTGCTGATATTAGATGTGTTTCTTGAAAAAAGACAATTTGTGGTGAAAATAATTTTAAATATTTGTAAAAACTACCTCTCTAACAACCATGATTCATA